>NW_026882658.1:0-42239 GCF_032173495.1 Musca vetustissima
TAATTTAAACCAATTTAAATAAGCCTCGATAATCCAGAAAAAATGGTATTCCGGATTGGGGTCTATAATCAATTGTCCGGATTGGTGAGATTTTACTGTACCTATAAAGAGAGTTTGAACCTTTATATGAAGGTTATACTCATAAATGTACCGATAATAATTTTTGATCGGTTAATCTTCGAGCCAATAAGACCTAATATATCAGATTAGAGCCAATTTAAAAATATATCTGAAATCTTAATAATAACGAATATTATGGAGTACCATTATATGGGGTCTATTACTGACCATGGACGAATTTTTATTATTTTTTTTTATTATGAGAAAATACCTCTCCTTGAGAACCTAAAATTTACAATTAAATCCAATTCAATTTAAAAAAGTCGTTGAAATCTTGAAGATTCCGAAAATTGCGCTATATGGGGACTATACCAAAAAGTGTTCCGATATTGATATTTTTTTTTTTTTCAAAGATAGTTATTAAACCATTAGAATCCAAAATATCGAATTTCAGCTAATTTGATTGGAAAACGTCTTCCACAAAATATCATAAAAGGAGGGTTTCCTACACTGAAACTAAGACAAATATTGACAATTTAAGGTAGGAAGGTTCGCTACACAATGAGAAGCCAAAATAGAACATTCCACCCAATTCGAGTTGAACCAAATTCCCAAACTCCCCAAAATACCGAATATTACGGGTGACAGTTATATGGGGTCTACCATGAAACTTGGGTAAATATCGTTTTTTTTTTTTTTTTTTTGTAGACAGTTTTCACACCCAACGAGATCCAAAAACAATTCGGTATGGAGGCTACTCCGAATCTTGGCCCGATATTGATTATTTTTTTGTAGGATCATTTGCTACCCAATGAGAACACAAAATACCAATTTACAGTCAAATCGTTTGAAAAATGTGCCCAACTACCAAAAATATCGAAATTTTGGGAGGTATTGTTACTATCGAATGGGAATTCAAAAAAAAAAAAAAAAAAACGTTCCTAACCACCCTAGAAGGCCGACATATGTAGATTTCCTAAAAACTGAATAAATTTCGAGAATTTTTTCTAGGAAGATTTGTTACACAATGCTAATCGAAAATATTTAATTACAGCCAATTCGCTAGAAGCACGTGTCAAAATATCAAAAAAAGGCAGTCTAAAATCTCAAAAAATTCAAAAAATCCGGTGGGTACTATTCCGAATCTTGGGACAATATTTAAAAAATTTTGGTAAGATCCCAAAATATACAAATAACAGTAAAATTCGCTTAAAAAATTGCCCTAAATCTCAAAAATATCGAAGAGAAGAGAGTTCGGGCCAATATTCGTAAAATTTAGTAGAAAGATTTTCTATCCATTAAGAACTCAAAATATAAAATTACAGCTTATTTGCTGGAAAAGTGAGAGTAACCTCCGAGAAGACCAAAATTTGAAAGAGACCTTTATATATGGACAAATTTTCAACCCAATAAGAAATCGAAATATCAAAAAATCAATATTTTGAAGGTATGTGGGCTACCCTAAAAACAGAATGAATTTCGATAATCTGGAGTAGGGAGATTTGTGTCCCAATGAGGAACTGAAATACCAAATTACAGCCAATTTGGTTCAAAAACGTGTCCATGCTCCCCAAAATACTATTAGACAAATATTGATTGGTCTAAATACTAAATTGAAGCCAGTTCCATAGAAAAAGGTGCTTTAAATTCGTAAAAAATCATAAAATTCGCTTCGTAAAATATCTTTACAAGGGGGTTACCCTAAAAAATAGACAGATATTTTGATGATTTTTGGTAGGGAAACACTTAACCCAATATAAATGGTTAGAAAACATGCCCATAATAATTTGGGTGATAGATTTTTTAACCGAATAAGAGATTAAATATTAAATTACAGTAATTTTGCTGACAAAATGTGCCCAAAATATAGATTATCATTACCGACATTATATGAAGGCTATATCAAAAAGTGGACTATGTATCCCATTTTCAGTACCAAACATTCTAGGAGTAGTGATTTCAATAAACAGACGGAGGTGGTATGGAATTTTATTCTGATCCAGAATATAATACCTTTTGAGTACTTCGGTGAATATTTCGAAGTATTATAAACGGGGAATGACAAATTTAATATACATTCTAATTTTAAGTAATTTTTTAATACATTTTTTTTTTCTTTAAAATATTTGTTTATATTCTCAAAAAAAAAACAAAATTTAAAATTTTATCTGCAAATTATTCCAAAAAAAATATTTCCATTACAAATAGAGATTTTTGAAATATTGAACAATTTACCCTACACTTATTTTGGTGTGCATTAATTCTTACGCAAAATTTCCATTAAAAAACACTGGTGAAAGGCGGCGTACCCCATGTCTTACGAAACCAGCCAAGCAAATTTATTTCATTAAATATAAAAAAACACACAAATATTTAATTTTTGTTTATTAAAATTTAATGTGACCTAAATAGCACTTTTATGATGATTAAAAAAACCTAAAAACTATTTTCCCTTCCAAAAAAATACACACATCTGCAACAAATCTATTCGACAAAAAAAATCACATGTGTCTGTGATTAAGAGTAATAGTCAAACTTCCCTGGTGGGTATAGTCGTATATTCAGGCATTCATCATCAATCAAGTGAGTGAGTGCAATATTGTGGCCTTCCACTCCATAGAATTTCCTCTCCACCCCTCTTCCTAGGGTATTTATATGAATTTCTGCATGCCAGTCATCATCTAATAAAACTCTAATGTTTAACTGATTGCAAAGATCCGCCAGCCCAGCCAGCCGGAGTGCCACCACATCACCACACCATACGGTCCAAATTATAGCGAAGGCTGGTGTTTTTGAGTGGTGAGTCGTGGTGCTTGTGAGCTCCACCATGTTTTTTTTATGATGACAATTATTGACGATGATTGGTTAGCTCTCTGGTTAGATGACTGGCGGACTGACTAGTAGAGTTGTTTGCTTGATGGTGATGATTTTTTTTTTTTTTTTTTTGTGTTACATCTGTTGACTATAGGCGATGATGGCAATGCTGCTGCCAGCTGTGATATTTAATGTAACATTTTAATTAAAGGAATTTAACATACATTCAAGCAATATTTTATTTAAATGGCTCTCAGCAGGTTGGGGTTGGGAAAGTGGAATTTTTTTGAAAAACTTTGTCCTGCAATTTTGGAGGCATAGTCTTGAGTATTAGATTCAAATTTTTAAAAATTTGTTTTAAATTTGATTTTAAAAATGTTCACTAATACCCAAACACAAAATTTAAACACCCATGAGTATACAGTTATTTTTTTTTATTTCCACATAATAATTTTGGAACCCCACAATACTATTTCCTATAATAATGTATTTTTAAAATCCTCCGGAAAAAGGACTCCCTCAAACATTTAGTAAACAATTCTCCCCCTTTTATATTCAATATATAATTAAATTATAAACATTTGCGTGTTAACATAACTTAATTATGTACTCCAAAGTCAGAAGCCATAAATTATGGATCCTTATCCCCAAACCGAATACTACATCAATGGCAATGAATTAAGCCAGGCCATCATGATGATATTTTGGCTTTCTGCTGGTTCTTTTACAATTTCGTGTTTTGTTCGTTTCTTGGCCTAATAACGGTACTTAAAGATACAAATCTGTCTGACAACACATTCGACGTATCCACGAACGCTTGAACGAAAGCAAGAACACACGCTATGACAGACAATGCCAACCCAGATGATGGAGAAGAAGAAAGTAAACAACAACAAGTCAAAATAACAACAAATTTATGTGTTTATAAATTTTATGATTGGCCACAGTTTGTTGTTTTTTTTTCTTCTTTACAAAAATTTTCGAATATGGAAAATTCCACAACAAAAAATAATAAAACGAAAACAAAAAAATATTGTGGAGAAAGAACGGCCCTCATACCTACCAGCAGCAGGGAAAAAAGAAACAACGCTATCTCTCACCAGATATTTATCAAAATTTGTAAGCAACTTCTGCAAAAAAATTATGAAATATTTCACAGTTTTTTTTCTTTCTTTTGACTTTCAACCTTCTCAAGAATTTGTTTTTACATGGAAAGGGTTGGTCCTCAAAAAAAAAAAAAATAAATAAATAAAAAAATTATCAGAAAATCCTACACGTGCCTTACTTTCTTCTTTGCTGTAACTGATGTTCTCTTTTTTGTTGTTGTTGTTCTTGAACTTTAGGCCCATTTTACAGAAGTCACAAGTATAACCACGATGATGACTCCTGAAACACTTTTACGTATCTTGCTTGGGCCAATAAACATGCTTGTAATTGCCACTTATTGTGGCAAAAAGACATTACAACAATACATAACTGCAACAACAACTACAACTACTTTCAGCGAATTACTACTGCGTTTTGGGGTACTTAGTCTCTCTCTGGTTGACTTGATGGCATCATCTTCAGTTACTTGACTACTTGGGGTCCTTGGTGCATCTTTCATTTTCGTGTTGGGGTTTTTTTTTTTTTGGTTTGGTACCGTGTCAGCCACAAGTCTTTAAACCGAGGATTTATTTACTACGCACATGCATGCAAAACATTTTACGAAAGGAGGAAGACAATAACTGCCATGAAAACATGATGACCTTAAAATGTGAAGGGGAACGAAGAAATTAACTGAGATTGGATATTCAATAATGAAATATTGAAAGAAATACGTTGATCATATTCGCAGTCAATTGGTACTTCGATCTTCCTAAACAGATTTCTTGTGATAGTTTTAAGTCTCATATGAGACTTTTGTCGACCTCTTAAGGCCCTCTAAAAAATCTTTAAAGATTCTTTAAATACTTCTAAACAAGTTTTAATAATCCCGGTAATAAACTCGAAGGCTTTCCAAAAAAGCTATAAAGATTATTTTATTTCTCTGGGACACTTTAAATAATTCGTGTGTATCGGACCCATTGAACCGTCTAAAATTTGACTACCTCTTTGGGACCTCCAATTTTTTTTAAATAATCCACGTTTGGGTTCTCTGAGAATTCTTTAAATCATTTACGTTTAGGTCATCTATAGGGTCTCCATTTTTGGGTGTTCTCAAATTTATCTGAATAATTAATGCTTTTCGACCTGTTCGGTTTCTCCAACATTTTTTCGTGGCCTTTTTATACCCTACACAACTATGTTGTCAGGGTATTATAGCTTTGTGCTATTTGTCCTAGACCCACCTTTAAGTATACCGATCGTCATATCTCGACTAGCTGAGTCGATCTACATGTGTGTCCGTCTGTCCGTCCATTATAATTTGTAAACACGATACAGGCCACAGTTATGGACCAATCTTTATGAAATTTTGCATGTAGAATGCGTTCTGGCCAATGAAGTCCCCTATTGTTTTTGGAAAAGATCGGTTAATATTTGGAGGGTGAAATGGACCAAAAACTTTATTTTTGTCGGATTTTCTGGTCGCTCTATAGGCCGCAATTATTGCCCAAACACCGCGAATTTTTGCATAGAGAAGGGGATCGGGCAAAAAATAAGCCTGCCTGTTTTGATAAAGATCGGTCTGTATTTAGAGGGCCAAATAGACCCTAACTTTTGTGCAAAAAATTACCAAATTTGTATTACCCCTGAAGGACATAGACCTGAAGAGTTGTTGGTATATCCAAGGGCAGTGGTTGACCTTTAAATTGATACCAATTATATGGTCGTATGTAATCAGATGTGGAAGATACACTTAAATATTTACAGGTGCTTATGTATTCAGATATTATTTAGTATCCCTTTACCACACTAGAGGGCGGAAATACTTAATTTTTTGTGTATTTTCGAGTCCATCTATAGGCTCTAATGGGAATAAGAAGATCACAACACAAGGGAAGGGAATCTCGACAAGTAATTAGAAGGGCTGTACTGAACATTAGTCGGCCTTTAGTTGGTCCAGATGGTTCAAATATCGCGAAATATTACCCAAGCTCAGAATATAGATCCACAGAAAGTTAGTTTTTCGTGGAAGTTGTGTAGGGTATCATATGGTCGGCCCCGTCCGACTATACTGCTCCGCTCACTGGTTTATTTCTGGAAATGTTTGAGTTTTCTATGTGTTCGACTTCTTAGGACTGTCTTCTTGGTCCTTCTAAAAATTATTTTTCAACCAATTGCTTCTTATAAAAATTAGTGACCAAAACCACATATGTCTACCTCTTAGAGTCTTCTAAAACATAGTAAACTAAGTCAATTTCCTAACTATGTCATCTTCCTAGGGTCGGCCTTTATTTTGTTTTAATATTCAACGTTTGGGTTCTCCGAAAATTCTTAAAATTATCTTCAGGTCATCTGAGAGTTCTTTAAAAAGACACGTATGTTTGGTCAAAAATGTATTTTTAAAATTTACGAACCAAAGAGATTTTCTAAAAATGCATTAAATATTTTGCATTTGTCGACCACTTTGGATCCTCTTCAGTTATTTTTTTATTTTAATGAAATAAGGGGTCGATTGGATCTTCGAAGTTTTCGACTTCTTATGAAATACATCTTGCGTTAAAGTTTTCAAAAAATTATATTTAAAAAAATACGCATAAGGGTCTCTTAAAATATTAAGGATGCTCAAAAAATTCTAAGGATGCTCAACAAATTCTTTAAAAACTGGCGTCTGGGCTCTTGAGTGTTCTTAGAATTTAGTTTATAAATCCGTGTCCCGGTTCCCAAGAAATCTTCTATTCTATAAGTTCCTCATCTGAGTCCTTTCTTTTAATTTCGTTGAAGATGGTCCTCTAGAACTCTATAAAATTGTCTTTCCAAGAAATTAAATTAAAAACAAAATCAAGTCCTTACACCTACAGTTATTGGTTTCCTTCCCACCCACCTTTTAAGAACACCTACATTATTGAGAAGGCCTAATATTAGTTCCCATTAAAGTCGTTCTACATTTCTTTAATATTTTCTTTAAGAAGCCCATTTCAAAAGACCGTAGATTTTTTTTAATTTCAAGTTGAAGGAACACTTGCGATCTCTTAGAAAATCCACGCTTATGGAACTCAGAAAATCTTTAAAAATCCCCTCTTTCAAGTCTATCAAAAGAAAATAATCGAAATAATTTGGAAAATGCATATGCGAATTTTATAACACCAATGCAAAGGTAGCAGTGGTTGTAATGTGAAAGCAATGGAATTTAAAACTAACCACAATCTAGTGAGTGGAGCGAGAAATAGTAATCAAACAAAAGGTTGCAAAACCAACAACCACCAAGTGATGGGAGGGGGGTGGTCAATACCTAAATAAATATCGCAGCCGAACAATGACTGGTGGTGTTGGTTTTATACTTCAGAAGAACACATTTTTTCTCAAAGAGAGAGCGATAGAGAGGGAGAGAAAGAGAGAGAGACAGAGGGTATGCTTATTCATTGCCCAGATCAATTTCCTCATGTACAATTTCGTGGTATTTGTATCACAATTGTGACCTCTTAAGAGATTAGAAAACCAAACGAAAATATCAAATTTGGTCCATTTGATCCCCATAAATATTAAACAATCATCACCGAAAACTATATATGACTTCCTTGGACTTCTTACAGAACTTGGAAAATTTGGTAAGACTCTGTGCAGTTTTTTTATTTTTAAAAACTACGCCATTGTGTAGGACTCCTAATGTTTTTTAATAATCTATGCCTTGTATACTACCCTTAAAAAAGCAATGCCTTGAAAGGACCCAAAATTTATTTTTAAAAAATCCATGCTTGTGCCGGACCCAAAAAATCCTTCGTAAAATCTTTAAAAATATCCCGTCTTAGATGTCCTTGAAATCCACGTCTTTGTTCCCCTGTTATCTCCACATTGAGGACCTCTTTTTTCTCCTAGCATATTCACCTCTATATTCTCTCTATATTTAACTAAACAAAAAAATTTTATATCTGAAAAAGCTCCCTTCAGTACACCCTAATATACACCCAAAAACATTAAATGCAGCATAAAACTCTACTCACTATCACTTTAAAGTAGCGTTAACTCTCAAGTACATTCGACGGTTAGCAGCCTCAGGGATACACGAATTTTTTAGTTTGCCTTGTCGTCTTCCTTATTGTTTTTGTAGTTGATGTGTTTTTATTTGCAAACAACTGCAAAATTTTGCTCAACCAAATTGTAATCTTCGTTTTCGGTTATGAATCTCTGCATTATTATTGGTGGCAACAGCTGCATTTACAGTTTGTTCGTTTTTTTTTTTTTTTTTTTTGATTTCTGGTAACTTTTTCTGTTTCGACAATTTGGTTATATCTCTCCCTTTTTCTTTGAAACACGCTTCAATAATTTTTTTTCTGGTGGATTATTGCTGCTGCTTTAACATCCAATTCAATGATTTTGACCTGATTTATGTTGTGGATGGTGGATACCTTCCTCCAGCATGTTATTGTTTTAAAGTGGTGGTTTAACAGCTGCTGCGGCTACTGCCGCCTTTGTTGGGTATTCTAACCGGGATTTGCAAAACAAAAAATCATTCAATTACACATTTTTATTGGGGTTATTGGAATTGTAAAATTTGGGGTTTTGTTGTTGTTTTTGTGTATTTGGGTTATTTGGCAAATCTTTGTTGGTCATTTGCCATTCTAAAGGTGTTTTATGTAGGGCAACTTTAACACGTGTTCAATCGATCTGGTCATGCTCATTTTGAGTGGATGTTTGTTTCGAGGATGTTGGTAAGGAAAGTCATATTCCCGTTACTGCTGCTTGAAGGAAATCCGAACGATCAAGAGTGTTGATGGTACAAAAAAAGAGCGTCAGGCATGTAGTTAACCTTGACCCTAATGAATGCTGTGTGTATCCTTGGCAAGCAGTAATTTTGCGAACTTAATTTTATGGTTGCTGCTTGGGAATAATAAAAACAAGATTTATGGAATCCTTTCTATATTTCCGATTATTTATGAAAAATTATTTAAAAGCTCATTTCAACTTAGCTATAACCTGCAGAAGTGTTTCTTATGAGCATATTTTATATGGAGGCTATGAGTCCTTTTAATTCGTAGTTTCAAATAATTTTTTTTCGAGTTTTTGCCCGTTAGGGCGAACTTATTTGGGTTTCTCTTTCGAGTTGAGCTATATTATCGAAGTTTTTGCAATGAAAAGGAAAGCCAGAGCGCTAACCTTATTTATTTTTTTGGTTTTATAAAATTATCTTTACTGTAATTGCTGGTATTAATTACAGTAATAAAATCTCCCAAAAATTTTATTATTGAGGTATTGAAAAATATCTCCCGATTTAGTTTTACAATTTTAATGTTGTATATATGTATTCCAATATAACCAAACCAATTTAAGCCACTGTCAACATATTCCGACCATTTGTTTTTCTCCCTTTAAGCCATTCTAAAAAACTTGTTATTAAATTAAAAAAAAACCAATCCCAATAATGCTACCATATTTTAAATAGAGCAATAAAATTCACGGTTATAACTATTCATAACTAATTAGCTGTTAATTGACATTTTTTATTGTGACATATAAAGTCGTCTAGATGGTGGTTCTGGTTGCGGTGGTACCTAACCAAAAATCTGCCTGTCCACCAACATGTGGGTGAAATATCATAAACTTGTTGCGAATTATTATAATCCGTTTATTTTTCTGCCAAGTGTTATGCATAATAATTATTTGTGGTTTTTAAGTGGATTAGAAATAATGACAATATTTTTAATATAAAAAATATATTGGAATTTTCTTTAATTAAACGGAAGAGAAAAATAATTTTTTGTTGGATCCAAAAACCATGGTTCAATAATAGGGATAAAAAAATCATTGGAATTAGGAAAAACAAATCCATTTTTTGTGTAAATGATTTAAAAAGGTTTTTTGATCGATTTTTAGCTCCTGGGCGATGTTACACGACTGTAACTAATATTTTCGACCTACCTGTGCGAGGTGCATTTTTAACATCAAAATTTCCTGAACGGAATATACGAAACCAATATTGCACATAATTGGCTGTTACAGTATCGGAACCATAAACACCATTCACAATTTTAGCCGCTTGGCTTGCATTTTCGCCTTTGTCAAAATTCTAAAATGTACCGAATTTTCTCTTTCTCTCTTCCATTTTCAAAACCCTATAATCAAAACTGAATGCAAAACCCTATAATCAAAACTGAAAATCCAAATTGTTCACTCAAAAAGGTCTTTAAGATCCACATTAAAAAAAAAAAGTTTTTGGACCCTTATATTTTATAGTCCACTTTACAATCATTATTGAATCGCCCGATTTTTTTTTTTTTTTTTTTTGGAATCCAGGATTTAAAGTGGCACCCAACTATTTGTATTTTTTTTTATTACTTACTTATTTTTTCTACTCTATAGTCCAATTTACAATCATTATTGAATCGCCCGATTTTTTTGGAATCCTGGATTTAAAGTGGCGCCCAACTATTTGTATTTTTTTTTTATTTTTTTCTACTCTATAAAGGTAAGGTAGTTTTGCACTTGAATATTTTGTAAGAGTTATTTGACATTATGGACGTCTGGTTTTTATAAAGGTTTTGTTTCAAAAATTATTGAGTATGCTTAAGTAATGTTTTTTATAAAACGTTTTAAAAATATAAGTTTTTTAATAAAGAAGTTCTAAGATTTTTTGTAATGATTTGTAAGCCTGATTTGTTTTCCCAAAATG
This sequence comes from Musca vetustissima, assembly GCF_032173495.1. Lineage (NCBI taxonomy): Eukaryota > Metazoa > Arthropoda > Insecta > Diptera > Muscidae > Musca > Musca vetustissima. The sequence goes on from NW_026882658.1 coordinate 10,625, forward strand.
GCGCTCAACTTAAATATAATCCAAATATTTTTTTATTTTTTTTTTATAAATAATAATCCAAATATTCTTTTTATTATCTATTTACAATAATAACCTGGTCCATAAAGGAAATATAAAGAAATGTTTTTAGAAGTTCTTTAATTAGACAATTTTTGGATTTCTATGAATCTGTGTTTTATTACTCGAGATCTATAAGTGAGGATTTCATTGGAGATCTATAAATGCAGTTTTTGCAAATAGTTTTTTTTGTGTATTTTTTGTAGGTCATGTGGTTCTAAGATTTTTTTTTTTGTAAATTGAAAGGTTGTTATAATGGACCAAAGTGGCGCCCAACCGAATTATGAATATTATATAACATTATTACAAAATAATTCTCTACTTCTCAAATAGTAGGACAAAAAACTAATTATCCATTATAATTAATATTAATAAAACTCTCAAGCTTAGCAGACAATATCATAGTCCAATAAACAATTTAAGTTTAGTAATCAAATTGTTTCTCCATTCAGAAACAAAAAAGTAATTTTGTAATCCGCCATAATTATCAACGTTTGTTAAATAACAATTCATCTTTAAAAGATTTTTCCCTCTCCAAAATAATTAACATTTTCTTCAATAACAACAGAATTCTAAAAATTCATTGAAAAGTAATAAATCTAATTTACGTTCATATTGTTCGGGAAGATCTCATTGTTGTTACTGATATTTTCATTGAATAATTAAAAAAACAAAAACTATAAATAACACAAGTTTTAATGTTAACACAGCCTTTAATCAATTCACTTGAAAACGCCATTTACAATCCACCGCCGCCGTCAATACATCCGAGACAAATCAATTAAACAATTTATTCAAGTACTGCGAACAACAACAACATCAACTACATATTAGCTGTCTCTAAACGCGCATCTCAATTGGCGTTGTATTTATTTAACATGGCTTTTAAGTTTTATTGTTGTTGTTATTATTATTTGTTATTTGTTTTGTGTTATTTTTTTGCCCGTTTGTGGGGGAAGTAAATATTGGCAGTTAATATTGAGAATATGAAATATTTATTTTTTTTTTTGTTTTCTTCTTCTGGCTTATTTCCGCATAACACACATTATTTGCCAAGAATCTAGCTATCTTGAATGGCTAGACAGTATGTCAGTCATTCAGCCAGTCAGTCAAATAACTAATAAAACTACATCAATTAGACGTTAAAGTACATGAATATGAATGTTTGTTTGGTTATTATTGTTGTTGTTGCCACTTTTTGCCTGTCTGAACTTTAATGAACTTTTCGCAAATAAACGTAGGCAAAGAAGAAAAATAGTAATAATAAAGAATTCACAAACTTTAGAATTTAATATTATTGAAGGTCTGTCTCACAGAGCAATAAACTTCCATATTTGTTGCTTCTATGGAAAAATATAATGTGGTAAAAAAATTGTTTGCAATTTTCCCAATTGGATCGACATTAATTTACAAAAAAATACATTTATTGATTTTCAAAGAAACTTAAATTATTTACTTTTTGGAAAAAATTCCACTACTTAAAATTAAAAAAAAAAAAACAAAAAAAGTCGTTTTTGTAAACATTTAAAAATCTCGAAAAAATACATTAACGGACCTCTAAACCCCAAAAATATTTTAAACATTTTAAAATTGTGTAAAAAATTAAATTTTTTATAACTTCTTAAAAAATCTGTAAAAAATCAGGTTAAAGAATATTGGACAACATCTAAAAAAAGGACTTCCAGATTCTTGTTTAGGGATCTATAAAAAATTCGCAAAATATACCTTTCTGCTACTTTCTAAATCCAGGGTAAGAGACTCAAATAAAAAATTGGTGGGGGATCTCCGAAAATCCTTTAACACTAGAACGCCGAAGGCGGTCATTTTGACCGCTTTCCAATTTCAAGTACAAAAGCAACTGTGCATTTAATGACACTTTTTTTTAAAATTTGGTGAATTTTTTATAATAAACGTAATTCTATGAGGTACAAAAAGTCACCATATTTAAAAAAAGTGTCATTAAATGCACAGTTGCCTTTGTACTTGAAATTGGAAAGCGGTCAAAATGACGACTTTAAGATTTTTATTTTTTTATTCTAATAAACCTTGTTTTGGTCCTCCAAAAACGCTTAAAAATGTATGTATGGTCCAAAAATCTTTAAAAATTCACTTCCAGGGCCCAAAAAATACTTAAAAAAACGAGTTAATGGACCTTCGGAAATCCTTTAAAAATTCACTTTTATGGGAATCCAAAGTGTCTTAAAAAATATTAAAGATTACATTATTGGACATTTATGAAAAATCTTTAAAAATTATCTTTAATGAAAAGCAAAAACCCTCTATAAAGTCTCTTAAAAAATCACTTTAATTAGCCTTTAAAAATTCATAAAAATCCACGTCTATGGTGGATCTTGTATGGACCACACACAATTCTTATAAAACACCCAAGTTTATGGGTATCTAATGCACCGTAAAAGACCCTCTTTTTAGCAATCTTTTCTTCGATTAATCTCCTGGATCTCCAAAAAATGTTTAAAATTCTCTTTTGTAGGCCTTCAACAATTCACATTTATGGACCTTCAAAATCTTTACATCATCCACTTTTATAGACCACCAAAAAAACTTTAATTAATCTATGCTTATGGACCTCAAGTGAAACTTAAAACCCCATTTTTAAACCTCTAAACAGTTTTTTAAGTCATTAAATATTGACTACGAAAATTCTTTAAAAAATCTACGTTTATGGATCTCCAAAAAATCATTTTCTATAGACTTCTGAAAATTCGTTAAACAGACCACCAAAAATCTTTGAAAATGAGCCTTCCATAAACATAAAAAATCACTCATATATACCTCTAAAAAAATCGAAGTTCTTAGACCATAAACAACATTATTTGAAAGGTCTCCAGTAGTCATCCAAAAGAAATTATTGAGATCTCAAAATTGTAAAATCAACCTACACATTTGTAAATTTCCATAAAATCCTTCTATTACCTCCTAACTGCCCACCAACAAAATTTAACTATGACTTCGAAACATCCGTTTATGGACCTCACACATTTGTGTAGCGCCAAAAATTCTGGGAAAATTGCGTTTATGAACATTACGACCTCCAAAAATTTAATAAAGAACCTTATTTACGAACTATTAATTCATCTTTAAAAAATCCACCTGTTGGGCATATAATACATATATGTGTTCTTTAAACATTTGTAAAAATCCCAATTAAGATTCCTCCAAATATTAAATAAAACGCATCTTAGTCCTCTTAAAAATGCTTAAAAGAATCCATATCGTTTTTATGAATTCGTTTGCTATATTTCTAGTGAACCCTATCTAAAATGCTGTTATAAATTTGGCAAATGTTGTATGTGGCGTATGAGTTGTGACATAAATCATACGCCACATGTCCCTCCGAAAATTCTCGGCAATGAGAGAATTGATTTGGTTAGGAAGAAAATTATATATTTTTACCATTGTTTGATGTTGCGACGAAGTTTCCATTCTAAAGAGTAAGAGTTCCTAAAAATCCAATTTTTTTGGTCATTAAGTTGGGCGCCTTATGTCAACAATTATTTAATTACTTAGACCCAATCCAGCATATCAAAATACTTAAGTTGATTACTAATATGGCATATTTAATCCCTAAATAATCATACACAAATGTTAAATAGTTTATTCTTCAAAAAATTAGGTCTCTAGGTCAATAGCTTATGACATTTTATGATTACATTGAACTCTATGTCATAGAGGCCAATCAACCAACAAAGAAGTCATTAAAAACCCTACCTAACCTTTTATCTTAACAAATTTATTTTGTTAATTTTTAGCTGTCTTAAATTCCTATGGCTTATTTTGAGTGGCTTAAATTAAAATCCAATAAAAAAAGACACAAACTCAAAAGTAATTGGCTAGAAACTAGCAAGAGCATCTTAAACTTTACGAACATTTTTTGTGTGGTAACTCTTTTTTAAATCGTGGAGCGAAATCTTTATTTTTTAATACCTTTATTTTATGTTCCCCTTTTTTCTATTTCTTCTTTTTTTAGGTTTATTTCTATTTTAGAATTGTCTAATTTTCGGTGGTTTTTATTGAATTTGTACAAAAGAAGTAAAAAGTTGATTTCTAATTAGCTACATGTAATAAATTTAAATTAAAAAAAAGTTATTTCTATCTCTCTCTGTGTTCGTATTTGTGATAAATATATATGTACACAGTTTGTGTTTGTCTTTGTTCTTTACCGAAAGAATTTCGTTAAAAAAAATTAATACAAAAAGAATAACCACAATTTTCGTTGTGGTTATACCCACTGACAAGCAATTGCTTTAAAAATTCAATGATTCCGTGTGTTAGTCTCGCGGAAACCAGTGTCCTGGGCAACATGAAGGAACGTGTCAAAGAAATGAAAGTCTTCGGCTGTCGGCTGAATTTTTGGAATAATATCAGTCACAGTTTGACTAGTTCAAAAGGTATGTATCACAACATTTTTTTTTTTTAATTTTTACTCTACATAAAAAAATAATTATTGATGTAAAAAGCAACATAGTACAAGGATTTCATTTGCCGTACCAGGTGATGTATAAGTTATGATAACACTGATATATATTATCATGAATAAAACTACCCGATGAGATTTTAAATGAAGGTTCAAATATATTCTTATGTTATATCCTGATTAGATATTAAGTTAAGTGCCCCATTCAATTCAATCAAATTAAAAGATCAATTATTTTTCAATAAATATTTATAATTAACCATGGATGGTCGAAAATTTTCTACTATAATGAGCATTTTGATTACATCGACAATATGGGTCGCTATAAGCAATAGTAAAAATAGCAGACATTATTTCGGTTTTTTAGATTAAGTCATTATAACCAATATGTTGATATGAATGGTGTCGCTATAAACGATTTGGACAGTATATAAAATTGCTTTGGAAATAATGAATTCAGTCGTACTAGTTGCTGTATAAGTTATGACACTAATCATACGCCACCGGAGACCAGTAATATTTTATTATGGTACAAAATGAAATTATTTTGTTTGATCCAGAAAATAATACAGAAATAATCATCGTAATATTTTACGGGCTTCGACATTTTCCGATTCCATATATTTTGTAGTTGGTAGATTTTATATTCGTTTTATTTATGATGCGTGCAATACTGTGTCTACATGTCTTAGACAAAGTCTGAGTCAATATCAATATTCCTCTGGGTTCAATATTCTTCACATTTCTATATTTACCAATAGAATGTATACTTAAAGATCAACCAGAATGAGTATGGATAATGAACTTTTCCGTTCATCAGTTTTTTATTATTGGATCATCCTAAAGTGGCAGAGGAATTTACTACGTTCTACACTGGATTTCCGTTACTTTCAGAGCTGTTTTCAGTTTTTAGTCTTAGTAGAATGGTTTATCCGAAAAAACAGCATTCTCTAATAATTAGGTAGGCAAAAAATAAGTAATTAGTTTAGGTTAAAAGTCTATATAGATTATTAGAACTCGACAAAGAACCTGATACTTCAACCTTTAGTTTAGTATAGAAGTGTACAGTTGAGATTGGACTTAGAAGACTTAGGCAGATTTTCTATTGAAAAATTATTATATACATCATTTTACAGAAATTGAAATAATTTGAGGAAAATATGAAATTCTCCAAAGCGGAACTGAGATTTTATCAATTTTGAAGAATAAAGAACATATTTCTATAGATTTTCTACTTAAAAATCCTAAAAGTTTAGCGATTCAGTTCTCAGCGATTCAATTTTCCAAAAAATGTTTGAAAGTAAGTCATAAATAAATTGGGAATTCTTTTTGTAAGAAAAATTCCTATTTCTATAAAAAGCGTAGGCTACGTGCTAATCGGCGACTTATTTCTCGATGTACCCTGTAACGTATAATAGATGCCAACACTAATACGCATTATCGTTACACTTGAAAAATAAATGTTTATTAAAATGTAGAGTGTATAGATTTTCTGATATTGAATAGATAATCCTAAAATATTAGGAACATTTTTTTTTAAAAAGAGTGAATTTTCAATTCTCAAAAGACTTTAGGATTTATCTGTAAGAATTATGTTTAAGAAATTAAGGAATTGCTTGTCTATTTTCAAATCATAAACGACTCATTTAAAGAATCTTGATGATTTTCTATCGACGGCATACTACTCTGTGTACCCTGTAACGTATACTTTATGTCAGCACTAATACGCACTACCCTCCATACTTTTTTCAATTAATAAAGGTATTATTTTCCTTTTTTTGAAGGATTTATTTGCGAATATTAACGAAATATGTGATGGATTTTTTACACCCCACTTCTATAAGATCTGTTTTAATATTGCTGGAGGCATACAGGCAACCATTCTTCAGAAATCTGGAAATGTTTTCTATATGGAAAACTCTATACCCGGACATTTGTGGCTCTCTATTAATTTCTTATTTAAAAAAACATATTTTTTTATAAACTGCATGCTATGAGTAACACTTATCTTAGTGTACACTGTGAGGTATACTTTATGTCAGTACTAATACGCTCTATCCCTATGATCACTCTAAGGTTTCTTATCATAAAGAAGTATTCGCGAATATAAAAAGGGATTTTTTTCTATCAGAAAAAAATTAGTTCAGCGATATTTGAGGAGTTCTTATATGAATATGTCTATTAAACATTTTTTTGTAATCTGCTTGCTATGAGCAGAATTTTTTTCGTTGTGCACTGTGACGTATACATTATGTCAGTACTAATACGCACTGTCCCCATACTTTCAGCTCACAGACATTTGTGGAATCTAAGAATTTGATTATAAAATTCATTTTTTATAAATTGCATCACATAAAATGATATTTTGACAACGTTCCCTGTGACGTATACATTATGTCAGAACTAATACGCAATACCCTTATACCGTCCCAATTAGAAATTCATTACTTATCTTAATTTTTTTTTGCAAATATTAGTATTTGACGTAAAATCGTGTGCTGAATTCACACCAGCCATACAGAGTGTCACATTTCGTGGGAACCTCTTTTTTTTGGAAACCAGACATAAGATTATTTTCTTCTATATATGTATTTATTTTTAATTTCCCCCAAAAACATTTTTGCACGAATCTTCGTGATGTAAAAAAGCAACTTTTACGCAACATAACAACCAAACACTCCCAGCCCCCAAAAAAATGAAGAAGAAACTGCAAAAACATATTTTAATTCGATAAATGTGCCACATAGGTGTCTATCTCCTCCGTGTAAGTGTGAGAATGTGTGTGTGCGTAATAAATCATTAACTTTAAATGCTTAACTGATGGTTAACACCTCCTCCTATTATGTGTTTTTTTCGAGTTTGGTTATCGTCATCATCGTTGCACAGCAGACGATAACAAACAAAACGCCCAACAACAATCGCTAAAAATTTTGTCTACAACTTTTTTTCGGTTTGGTACGTTTCATCAGCACCTACTCCCACACAACATTATCATCTTCTTCTTCGTTGTCGGCCACATGCAATGGCTGGATTCGAGAGACAGCTGTGACTTATGAAATTCCATACATGTATGCCGCCTGATGGTGTTCGACGACCGCCTCTGCCGTGTTATGTTTTCTGTACATGTAAAATAAATATCTTTTACGGTTTTCTATTCCATATTTGGCACAATGTACTCGCATGCTATGCCATGGCAGGCAGGCAGATTCTTCTGCATGACTTCTTTGCATCCCACCCCGCAAATAAATGGTATTTTAATGTTTTGTTATCTGCATTTTTTCGATTTTTTTCATTTGCCTGGGCCAGTGATGTAATCAGCTTAAATGCCATACAACTGTCTGTGCATGCATGCAAGTTGTAATAAATCCCGGAAGATTGCCAAGAATCGCATTTAGACAAATAATAGTAGGGTTTGGTTTTGGTAACAGAGGTAAAATTAGGTGGTAATGGCTGCAGCGAAGTTATCAACAGCTTCTAACAAACTTATGGGTTGAATTTATTTTCATAAAGAAATATTTTTTAATTATTTTTAAATATGTGGAAACAAATTCCCTCACAGGCCTGACCGATTTCCCTACGAAAAAATGCCTTTATTGAACTAAAATCTGAAAATTTAAAATTCTAATTCTCATAGAAAAAATCCTTCTGAACAGGAGAATTTTTTCATTCGAAAAATAGTTCCAATTCTTTACAGATACATTACCTAAGTCGGAACTGAGACTGACCAAATTTTGCCTCAATTCTGATTTTTCTATAACGGTTTTTATTTCTAAAAAAAATACCTCAATGTGGAACTGAGGCCTAAAAGTTTTTTACACAAAATGAACGGTAATCCTCTGAAATCATCTGTTTTGAAACTGTTCTATGGTGCGTATGATATGTGACATAACGTATACGTCACATGGTTGTTTAAAAATGATTCATTGGGGAACTGAGATTTTGTAAAAATCTACTTCTAAACTGAGGCTATTATAGAAAAAAAATTGTCCTGAACAGAAGAACTTTGTCCATCGAAAAAAATCCAACTGATGCAATGTCTCAGTCGGAAATTGGGGTGATCAAGGATACTCTTTAACTGAGCCCATTATAGAAAAAATTTTTTGATCAGGAGAATTTTTCATTCGAAAAAATTTTTTCCAATTCTTAACTGATGCATTGCCTCAGTCGGAATTGAGACTGACAACATTTTGTTTTATAGGAATAATGCCTCAGTTATGATGTTTTTCTATACAAAATGTCTCAGTTGAGGAACTGAGGCTTGCGAATATTTTCTGCAGAAGAAAATTCCTAATGAACTTCAAAGTGTTCTATGGTGCGTATGAGTGGTGACAAAACTTATACGTCACATGGTTTTAAAAGTTGCAATTTCGACTGAGACATGCAAAATTTTCTATATTCTATATAAAAAAATGTCTCAGTGTGGAACTGAGGTTTACGATTTTTTGAGCAGAAAAACATCCTTAACGAACATTTAATTTCATTGGATATGAAATGATTTGAAAGTGTTTTCTGGTGCGTATGAGCGGTGACATAACTTATACGTCACATGATTGTTATAAAATACTAAGTTAGGAACGTAGACTGGCTATTTTTATAGAAATTTCAGTTCTGATCTGAGGCAGAAATACCTAATGGGGAACTGGGGCTTACAGATTTTTTCCTATAGAAACAAATTGTATCAGTTTGAAAAGTTAATCTTTTACAAAAAAAAAGGTCTCAGTTGGGAACTGAGGTTATCGATTTTTTCTATAGAAAAAAGCTTTAGTGGAGTCAACAGCTTTGCATAAAAACTGGTTATGCCTCAGTTTCCAACTGACACAGTTTTCTGGATAAAAACATTCGAAATGAGGCAATTTTGTTAAGGTTAAGGACTGAGCCTTCACAAAAGTTTTCCAATAGAAAGAAAAAATATTCAGTTGGGGAACTGAGGCTTGGCGAATTGTTTTTCTGTAGAAGAAATTGGTAAAAGGGTTCGACAGATTTTTTCATAGAAAAATTGCCCCCAGTTGGAATTGAAGTACAAGAAATGAAGTTTTTCTATAGAAAAAATGGCTTCTGTTGAAAAAAATTGGCTTCATTCTCTTAAATCAAATTGTTGTATGGTGCGTATGAGCGGTGACGTAACTTATACGTCACATCGTTGTTTAAATTTGATTCTGGCTCCTACACTTGTAGATTTTTAATTCTATAGAAAAAATTGCGTCAGTATGGACTGATGTTTACGAATTTATTGATCAGAAAAAAATCCTTAACGAACTGTAATCCTCTAAAATCTTATGATTTGAAACGATTCCATGGAGCGTATTAGAGCTGACGTAACTTATACGAGCAACATTTTCATTCTAGAGAAAAAATGCCTCAAAGTAGACTGACGTTTACGAATTTATTGACGAGAAAAAATCGTTTATGATGCGTTTGAACGGTGGCATACTTTATACGTCACATGGTTGTTATAAAAGAGTTCACTTGAGGAACTGAGGCTTGCCGAATTGTTTTTCTATAGAAGAAACTGGCATCACTTGGTAACAGTGACTGACAGATTTTTTATAGATAAATTGTTCCAGTTTAAAACTGAGACTAAACCAATATTTTTTCTATAGAAGAATTATTAGTGCTGGAAGAATTGTAATCCTCTTAAATCAGATGATTTCGAAATTGTTCTATGGTGCGTATAAGATGTGACATAACATATATACCACATGGTTGTTTAAAAAAGTTTTCGGAGTTAGAAAATGAGACTTACCGGAATAATAAAAATATACCACAGCTTGGAACTGTGGGATGCCTAATTGTTATTCAGTGGAAAAAATAGACTTGGTGTGGACCAGCAAAAAAAAAATGTCTCAATGGGGCTTTCGAAAATTTTCATAGCCTGATCAAATTTTTTTTTTTTTCTACGGGAAAAAGTGCCACAGAATTGAGGAGAAAAAGTCCCTGAGAGGGAAAATGAGGCAGTTGAATTTTTTCTATAAGAAAAATGTCCAAAATTTAGAACTGAGGCCTGTCAATTATTATTTGTAAGCCAAAAAGGTCTCCGTTGGATACCGAGACTTTCAAATTCATTCCTTTGCTTGGGCTGCTTGCTAACTACCATAATTAAGTCATAACTTGTCATGGTTTATGGCCAAGTTAGAGAAGTGGAAAACAACAATAACACCCCACACTTAATGAACCGGTATGAAATTCTACAAAACAGGTCGATTAGGTCTTTTTCTTACAGTTACAGTTTCTATATTTTTTTCGCTTTTGTCTGTTTCTTTATTCAATTTGCTTAGTAACTCAATTCTTGGCTAACTGATTTCATTGTCTTTGGGACAGACAGACGATGGTCAACGGCAGTTGTCGCTGGCTGGCTTAGCTGGCTGGGTGTTATTGCAGCTCTATGGACCATTACATTTGTCCATCATTGTTGTTGTTGCTGCTGTGGTGTAATTGTTGTTGCTATTCGTAAATTGACATTGATATATGAGTGCGAGTTGCAGTTATGCGAATGACTAAAAGTCAGGCAAGCATAAAAACTAAAGAAAAATCTAATGCTGCCGCCGCTAACTGCAAAAACAATTTGCATGGTGTAAATCCAGCTGGAGATAGATTTCATAAAACCGTCAGACTACTTGCCTAGTTTTAATGTAATTTCTTTTGTTAATTTTCAATGATTATCATTCATGTTTTTGTTGTTTTTGTGTCTCTCAATTATTATTATTATTTATAATTCCTTGTGTAGAAATGACACAGACACTCAATATTTCAATGTTTTTTAAAGATTGACATGCGATATTTCCAAGACCAGAGTGACAACACTTCATCAGACATGGTTGCATGCAACAACACATTTGTTGTTGTTGATTAGCAACAAGTGTTGCTGCTGGTAATTTAAGTTGCACAATGATTCGCAAAAAGGTGGTATTTATACACTTTTCACTTTTTGAAATTATAAACGATTTTTAATTGCTCGAAGTGTTGCTCACTTGAGATGCTGTTGAAAAATCGAACCCATGCATTTGTAATCATAATGAAATCATGTGGCAAAATTTATTGTGCGGGCCTAAGCTGTGTGCATACACATGTCATCAGTAATGATTAGCTTCGAGCTTAAATATCTTCAATTGCAAGATAGACATAAAAATTAAAATTAAGAACTAAGCTAATTATATCAGTATACTGACGATTTTTTTGTATAAAAAATAATATTTAATTTTTAGGGCGATTGGTTCTACTATATCTACCCCTGGCTTAGGTAACACGACGTATTAACTGGGTTCATCTGACATTTTCTATGGAAAATTTAAAATATTTTTAGCTTCAACTTAATTTGTACGGTTTGACGTACGAACATGTGTTGTGTTGTTTGCAGAGGCTTAAGATTTGAATTTCTAATAATTGAATATTAGTGTCATCCTTCTTTGCAAGGATTATCACGACAAGAGTGCATAGAAGAATTTTGGTATGGCGTGAAGCAACATTCTAAAATCAGAACATTGATGTCCTGTGTGAGCTGTTAAAGCAGGATCGTATTGTGAACTACCGTGGTAAAGAGGCATTCTTGGGCATTTATTCCACCAACATACATTCTATATTGCGTGAACATCTGACTCTAAAAAATGATTTGATCTTGTTTGATCCCGCAAAATTTGAGAACCGCTCAAAAAATAGATTTCATATCGATTGATACACCACCATAAGGACTATTTTGAAAAAAAAAACAGGAAATTAAAAATACCTAAAATCGATCGTATAATTTATATTGGTGCCATGTCATGGCAAATTACTGCCATGAGAAAACCAAAAACTGTTAAATTCTTCAAAACTTCGACAATTGGGCAAGATATTTATATGAGGACTATGGCAAAACATAGAACACCAAAAAAATCCGAATTCCAAATTTCTCACCACTTCGGTTAGAAAAAGCGGCTAAAACCGAAATTGGGTCTATATCGTTATGTGAAGTCTACATCAAAATGAGTTTATTATAATTCAAGTATCTAAAATGGCACTTCGGTGGAGAAATTCGGCTAAAATCCAAGAAAGATTGTAAATAGTGTGGGACATTTATATGCAGGCTGTGTCAAAACAATGTGCATATATATAATAGTTTTATTTTAAAAATCCAACTTGAAAAATCCACGTTTGTGGACCTGATAATCCATTGACAATATTGACAAATATTATTTTTAAAATCCACGTTAGTGATCCTGATAATCCTTGACATTTTTATACCCTACACAACTATGTTGTCAGGGTATTATAGCTTTGTGCAGCCCCAAAAGTTTGTAACACCGCGAAATATTGGTCCTAGACCCACCTTTAAGTATACCGATCGTCATATCTCGACTAGCTGAGTCGATCTAGACATGTGTGTCCGACCGTCCGTCCGTCTGTCCATTATAATTTGTAAACACGATACAGGCCACAGTTATGGACCAATCTTCACGAAATTTTGCATGTAGGATGGGTTCTGGCCAACGAAGACCCCTATTGTTTTTGGTAAAGATCAGTTAATATTTGGGGATGAAATGGACCAAATACTAAATTTTTGTCGGTTTTTCTGGTCGCTCCAGAGGCCGCAATTATGGCGCGAGCATCGCGAAATTTTACATGGAAAAGGGGATCGGGCCAAAGAATAAGCATGCCTGTTTTGATAAGGATCGGTCAATATTTAGCGGGTCAAATGGACCCCGACTTTTGTGTGAAAAATTACAAATTTTGTATTCTATTGCCTATATATTTGCCACTGAAGGACATAGACCCGAGAAGTTGATAGTATATCCAAAGGAGTGGTTGACCTTTAAATTGATACCAATTATATTGTCGTATGTACTCAGATGTGGGAGTTACACTTAAATATTTACAGGTGCTTACGTACTGAGATATTATTTAGTAACCCATTACCACACTAGAGGGCGGAAATATGGCGCTGGTCGCTTTGAAATTTTCCAATTTTCGTCAAGGACAACGCCTAGTATTTTCGGCGATGATCAGATAATAATTTTGGGATGTAGTGGACCGAAGACTTAAATTTTTGTGTTTTTTTTTCGAGTCGATCTATAGGCCACAATTATAAGCCGAACATCACAACACAACCCACGTTGAAGGGAATCTGGACAAGTTAATAGAAGGGATGTACTGAATATTATTAATATTCAGTGTAAGGTAGAGGTGCTGTTGACCTCTAATCGGGCAAGAGGGTGCAAATATCACGAAATATTGCCCAGGCTCAAAATAAACATACGACGAGAAAGTTAGAGTTCCGTGGAAGTTGTGTAGGGTATCACATGGTCGGCCCCGCCCGACTATACTGCTCCGCTCACTGTTTTTTTTTTTTTTTTAAATCAACGCTAGTGATCCTGATAATCTTTGACAAATATTTTTTAAATCCACGGTAGTGATCCTGATAATACTTGAAACATATTCCTTAATAAAAGCCACGATTGTGGTCGTGATAATCCTTGAAAATGATTATTTAAAATATTCACGCTTGTGGGTCTGAAAATCCTTGAAAAATTATTCTTTAACAAAATCCACGCTTTGTATCAGGACCACAATCCTTAAATAATATTCTTTACAAAATCCACGCTTATAGGCCTGATAATCCTAATAAATGTTTGAAAAATCCACGCTCGTGGACCTGATAACCCTTGGAAAGGAATTCTTTAAAAAATCCACGCTTGTGGTCCTGATAATTTCTGAAAAAATATTCTTCAAAAAATCTTCACTTGTGTACCTGATCGGTTCTGTCAATCCTTGGAAAAATATTCTTTAAGAAAATCCACTCTTTGTTGGCCTGATAATCTTTCAAATAATTTACTTTAAAATATCCACCCTTGTGGTCATGACAATCCTTGAAAAAAATATTCAGAAAATCCTCGCTTATGGCTCTAATAAGCGTTGTAAAAAATCTTTTAAAAAAGCCATGGTTTGTGGTATTGATTATTCTTTAAAAAAATGATCTTAAAAATTCACGTTTGAAAAAATACAGGCTGATAATACTCAAAAAAATCCTTAAAAGTTTACGCTTATTGCTCTTATAAGCGTGGAAACAATCTTTTAAAAATCCACGCTGATTGATCTGATAATCCTTGAAAAAATCCTTGAGAATATATTTTTTAAAAATTTTACGCTTGACAAATGACACTCCAAAAATCCACGACTTTTAAATGAAGTATAGATATATGGCGGCTACACTGAAACTTGAGCTAATATTGATATTTTTTGGAGTAGGAATCTGAAATATAAAATGTTGGTGCAAAATTGGTTCAAACTACTTCAAACACCGAAATTCGGGGCTAATCTAAGAAGTGGACGAATATAGATAATTTTCAGTAGGACGATTGGCCATCCAATTCTAAACCCCAAAATATTAAATTTCAGTCGAAAATATTAAATCGTTTGAACAATATATACCAAACTATCGACGAAAGGGAGGAACTATGGCATGAGACTATACCTACACAAAATATTTGATAAAATATTTAATATGATTCTTCTGTTTTGAAAGTGGTTTAAGTCAATTTTTTTTTTAAATAAGTTGTATTAATTTTGTTTGTGGCTTTGTGTGCCTTCATACATGATAGAAAATATAATGTAATATATCTTGTAAACTTTTCTACATTTTTATTAGAACCCGAAATGGACTTAAACCACTTTTAAAAAAGACGATTTACACATATTCTTCATCAAAATCTTTCAAAAATTAAAATTTTTTCTACACCTTTGTAACCATTATTTTTCGTGGCTATACTTCCCCCCTTAAATAAACGACATACATGTCACCTAATGATTTGTTGGTATGATGATGATGATTTTTCTAAACCCGATTTTTTGGAATTTGAAAATTTTGCTTCTTTGTGTTGGAAAACCGCCGAGAGACTTGCGCTGCATTTATTAACGGTGAAGCGTGCCAAATGTAAGGTTTTTGCTGTTAATGATGATCATCATCAATATTTTTTTAACTTCTTTATAGACAGTTGTTTCAGAGGTATTTGTTTTTTTCTAACTTCTATATGACGCAAGCATACCAAGAATAACATTTACGTTTAATGTCAATAAATGAATAATAAAAACAACAAAACAGGAGTTTAAAATATTTTTTGATATTTAAGTCTGAATACAAAAACCATCTGTCGAAGTAATCTGTCAAATTTGTAGAACAAATTAAAGAATTTGAAAATTTAAAAAAATAATTATTTTTAGAAGAATCACTTGTCAGATGTTTTGTATTTCATTATGACAATAATGATTAATGGAGGGGAATAGAAATGTATGTCTGTATATATTTTTTAATATATTAAATTTTAATGAAAAACAAATATTTATATTTTTCCGCAACAAAATGGGAAATAGACTTTAAAGAGGAAATAAAATACTTAATTAAATATTTATAATTAAAAAATATAATTAATAATGTTTTTCTAATTATACCCTACACAACTATGTTGTCAGGGTATTATAGCTTTGTGCAGCCCCAAAAGTTTGTAACGCCGCGAAATATTGCTCCTAGACCCACCTTTAAGTGTACCGATCGTCATATCTCGACTAGCTGAGTCGATCTAGACATGTGTGTCCGTCCGTCCGTCTATCCATTATAATTTGTAAACACGATACAGGCCACAGTTATGGACCAATCTTAAATATTTACAGGTGCTTACGTATTCATATATTATTTAGTAATCTATTACCACACTGGATGGCGGAAATATAGAGCTGAGCGCTTTGAAATGTTCCATGAAATTCCAGTTATGGACAAGGACAACGCCTAAAATGTTAGGTGAAGATCAGATAATCATTTTTCGTATGAAGTGTACCGAAAACTTAATTATTTGTACTTTTCGAGTCGAAAGCCGAACATCACAACACAACCCACGGTGAAGGGAATCTGGACAAGTAATTAGAGGGGCTGTACTGATTATTAGTAACATTTGCTGACCTCTAGCCAGTCAAAAGTGTGCAAATATCGCGAAATGTTGCCCAATCTCAGAATATAGAACCTCAGAAAGTTCGATTTTCATGGAAGTTGTGTAGGGTATCGTATGGTCGGCCCCGTCCGACTATACTGCTCCGCTCACTGGTTTTAAAATAAAAAATAGTATTAATAAAACTATTAATAATAAATTTAAAATAGCCATAACGAATCAAAGGAACACAAAGAGGGCATATTAATAGTAGGTCAAAGCAATTATTCTATATTTAATTTATTGCAAATATTTTCATGGACTTTCGAATTTATGGAAAATAATTTTGAAGTATATATTTTCAGAGGAATTGAATAGCAGTACACAGAGATTTATTTTACTCTTTTTGGGAGACATTTAAGAGCAAGGGTCCATCTTCCATTCCGAATATTTTTTCTAAAAAAATTTCCCTCCATTGTTGGTACCCCATTTCAGTTCATTGCTGAAGGTCAGTTCTTAATAAAATTTGCGAATTGAAAAAAACCGCATAAAGCCTGTTTCTTCCAAACCATCACTTACGTATGCATTTCAAATATATATGCGTCACATTTTAAACATTGTGTAGAGAGAGCTGTCAAAAATTCCTATACTGCTATCGTTTTATAATTAGCACCTTTTTGAGTTCATTGTTTATTTATTTTTTTGTTCATATGTGACCCATATTTGTTAAACAGACTTATCAAATTAGGTGTGAATAATTTTTAACAACGTTTTTTTATTATTATTATTTTTTTATAAAAACAAATTCACCCACCGAGTAAAATGACTACGCTTGCGTGCCTCACGCTATTAAAAATAAAACATTTTGTTTCGGGTTTTTTTCTTGAGTTAATTTAAAACAAATCTTGCGGTTTTTTTGTACTGTAATATTAGACATGTTTAGCTGCCGTGGATATTTGATATAGGTTGGTATGTGTGTCTGATCGGCTCCTCCACATGTGAGTTAATTTGTTTTGTTTTTATTTAAATTTCAATGGTCAAGTTAGTTTTTGCAAAGAATAATAAATTACCTTCATCTTGGCAGTTAATAACGGGCAATGGATTTTTTAAAGAAAATAATTGGGGGATAATAAACGCCAATTTTTTTAAGAATTTTGAAATTACTATGAAAAATGTAAATTAAAAAAAATTCAAGCGCTACATGTTTTAAAAACTAATTTTTCAAAGGTAAGAGGGTAGTTTTTTAAATAACCTGCAAATTTGTGGTTATTTAAAGACACTATTTGTCAAGACTTTAAAAGGCCTGGATTTTTTTTTAAGAATATTAATTGAGGCCTATTAATGGCGTTGATTTTTTACTGAATATTTTTCAAGCATTAATAGTTTTCGTGGCATATAAAAATTTACAGAATATTATTTCAACGTCTATAAGAGGCGATCGTTTTAGCGATATTTAAAGAATATTTTTTCAAGGGGCGTGGATTTTTAAAATAATATTTTTCAACGAATATTCCTTGGGTTCCTAAAGATTATTTTTCAATGACTATAAGAGGCGTGGATTTTTAGAGAATACATTTTAAATGTCTAGAAGAGGCATTTTCATGGGCTATAAGTGGCGCGGATTTTTAGAGAATAATTTTTTCAATGACTATAAGAGGCGTGGATTTTTAAAGAATACATTTTTAATGTCTAGAAGAGACATTTTCATGGGCTATAAGTGGCGTGGATTTTTAGAAATATTTTTTTCAAGGACTAGAATAGGCGTGGGAGAAGAGTCGTGGATTTTTTAAAACAATATTTTTTCAGTGGAGGCGTGGATTTTTAGAGAATATTTTTTAAGGTAATTTAAGAGGCGTGAATTTTTATTTTTTCATATCCCAAAAAAGAGTGGAATATTTTTTTCATGGCGCCTAATCCGTGCGGATTTTTTTCAGAATATTTTTTAATAGGCCTCGACACTGCCTCTAAACAGTGAGGATTTCTGCAGGAATATTTTTTAATAGGCCTCGATTTTTAGGAATATTTTTCATGATCACAAAGAGCCGTGGATTTTTGAAGAATATTTTTCTTGGCCCCAAATCTGTACCGCCTAAATAGGCCTCGATTTTTTAGGAATATTTTTTATGATTTCAAATATGAGTGGATCTTTTAAGATTTTATTTTCATGGTTCCTAATAGGCGTGGATTTTGTAAGAATACTTTTTCAATAACCTTTTTTAAACATTTTGTTTCAGGAACTAAAGAGGTCTGGTCTTTTATAGGTACTATTGAGCCCTGGATAAAAAAACATTAGAAATTATTTAAAGATTTTTTCTGAGAATTACACTGGGCTGATTTTAAAAAAACACTTTTTTAAAGATTTTTTTTTCAAGGAACTATAGATCCCTTTATTTAAAAAAATCAGGGGGTTTTTAAAGATTTTTTAAGGGACATACAGAGGTCGTGATCCTTTAAAGATTATTATTTTTTTAAAGATTTTTTCAGGGACTTACAGGGGGATAGCATTCGCTTTATAATTTTTCAGGGAACTATAGAGCCATGGATAAAACAATCAGGGATTTTTAAAGATTTTTTTGAGACCTATAGAAACCTGGATTCTTTAAATTTTCTTCAGGGACTTACAGGTGTTAGGATTTTCTAACGATTTTTTCAGGGACTTCCAGAGGACTGGATTTTTTTTAAAGATTTTTTATGGACCTACAATGGCCTTAATTTTGTGAATATTTTTTTCAGGGTCTATTAAATCCTGCAAAGACTTGATTTTTTTATGGACCTAAAGAGGCCTACATTTAAGAAGAAACATTTTTATAGGAAACAACCGAGGCCTGGATATTTTAAATATTTTTTCGATGTATTTAAGGACTATATGTGCATGGATTGTTGAAATAATATTTTTTCAGAGGCCAAGTTGTACTTGCTTAAAACCACATTTTTTAAAGAACTTAGAAGCTAAAGAACTTAGAAGCTTGGATTCTTAACAAAAATTCTCAGGGACTTACAGAGGCCTAGATTCTTTAAAGATGTTTTTCAGAGACCTACAGAGGCATAGATATTTAAAAATTTTTTGGAACCTACAGAAGCCTAGCATTTTCAATTTTTTTCGGAGACCAGCAGAGGTATGGATTTTTTTAAAGAATTTTTTTTCAAGGACGTATATAGTCCGGGATTTGCTAAAAATTTATTCGGGGAGTATTAGAGACCTTTAGAGGCTTGGATTTTTTAAAGTTTTTTTTTCAAATGTCTCAAATGTTTAAAGATTTTTTTCATGGATCTAAAGAGGTCCGAATTAAAAAAAAAAACAACTTTTTCATGGACTTACAAAGGCCTGGATTTTTTAAAGATTTTTTTAGTGATTTTTTTAGAGGCATAAAAAAAATCAGTGACATACATAGGCATGGATTTTTAAAGCGTTTTTTCAGAGGAACTATAGAGGTCTGGATTTGATAAGGAATTTAATCAGGGACTATTGCTGGCCTTCAGAGGCTTGGATTTTTTAAAAAATGTTTTCAGATGCCTCGACAGTTTAAATATTTTTTATGCACCTAATGAGATCTCAATTAAAAGAAATTTTTCAGATACCGAAAGAGACCTGTATTTATAAATGTTAAATGGAAACTGCAGGGTTTGAGTATTTTAAAGAAATTTTTTCAGGGCCCTACATCGGTCTTTTTTAAGAAGATTTTTAATATTTGTTAAGATTTTTTATTCAAAGACTTTAAGAGGTTGGATTTTTAAAGCAAGATTTTTTAAGGACTACATGTGTATATATTTTTTGGGAGGCAATACATGGCGTGGTGTCCATAAATTATATTTTTTCGATGATTCATTCAAGGTGTTGTTTCTATGAAGAATACTTTTTCACGTATTTATGTCATTTATTTTTAATAGTGAAACTTTAAATAATATGATTATTAATTGCAGATCAATGACCTCGAATAATCTATAGTCATTTTCAAAAAAAAAAAAAAAAAAAAAAACTTCTCAAAATTTTATTATGTTCGCTTGATGGCTATCCTTCCCCCTCACCTAACTGCTATTTTCAAGAATATACTTCAGAGAACAACCTAGCTAGCTAATATTTTACCATAGTCATTAACAGCTGTGAGTGAGTCGTTGGCCATATATGTACCAATATGCATGAGTATGTTTGTGTGTGTGTGCTATGTCTTATCGCCTCTAAGCTCACGTTGTAACTTTTCAATACAAAACGTGTCGATTAACTCTTTTTTTTCTGGCGGCTTTGGGGTACCCACCGACTGGTTCTATATGTCTTGTAGTTATTGCAGTAACACAAGCACATATGTGTATTGTCAATAAAAAAATTGTGATTTTGAATACAAAATTACAAAAACAACACAACAGAAATCAATGGTAATCCATAAGCAGCAGAACACTAGAATAAAAAAAAAAATCAAGCTGAACAGAACATGTAACACGTTTCGACTCTATAGCAAAAAACAAGTAACCATAATAAATTTATTAAGACACACACAATCCAAAAGGCAATTCTTTCAGCTCAGAAAGCCTGAGGCCAATATCGATGTCTTGGGCCGTAGCTCTTAGATTTTTTTCTTTACGCGACATTCATAACAGAACATTTGAAAAGAGCAGCTCACACAACCTACGCATAGTTTTTTGTTCGAAGCCGGTTATTTGCTAGTGCAGTTGAGTTTTATTAGCAAGCCGAAGTGATATGGTGAAGTAGAGGGGTATTAGGAGGGACCTGGGGGAGGACGATATATATGAAACTTATAAAATTAAGCATGAAATATATTTGTGCATTATGGCAACGTTTTTTATTCTTATCTTGAATGACCAGAGAGAGAGAGGGAGGGAGACATACCATATACCCCCTACACCACATGTAGGTAGCCACACATACAAATATTTGTTTCTGCTCTCCTATGGTGACACTAAATACCGTTTGAATGATGTATGTCTTCGGGCGTTAGATATAAATCAATTATTTCTAATCAATGTCATATTAAATTTCTAAGAGATCTGTTTCTTTTTTCAAATTCGGTTTTTCGCTCTGAAAAAAAAAATAAATTTATTCCAAATATCTCACAACGATAACTGTCACTTCTTATATCCAATTGAAATCTTTCGATCATGTCATATACCATTTGACAAATTATATTTTTCGAATTGAAATTATTCCAAGTTTTTGTGTTTCTTTGACTTACATTGTCGTAGAAGGGGCAATAAATCTATGCTTGGCGGCCAAGTGATTTATAACAGTTCCGGTCGGTCATTATTTTGATTTTTATTATGGACGGACCTTGGATATGTCTTAACAAATCGGGTAAACAATAAAATAGGAATACATTTACAAATTAATTGTGTCACAAAAACATTGGTCTGATTTTTTTCACAGGAAAGAAATCGAATACACTTGAGGGTTAACTTTTTTGTGTAGGAAACATTTTTTTCTATAAAAAACAACCCTTTGGATCACTGTAACTTCATTCTTATTTATAGCTCTCCTTCTGTATCTTGATTCATAAATAATGACGAAAATTTGCATTTTTTATTGAAATTCGCAATTTTAGCCAATGATTTCTTAACTACCGATTAAACAAAACAATTCATTTTAAAAATATTTTATTATCGAATTTTTTGTAGTTCAATGCAATTTATATTTATATCAAAAAACACAATCAGCATAAACACGATTGCTACAAGCATTTATAGAATTAGCAGCAGCAGTCGGAGACCCGCCAGCCATCAAGATGCAAACAATGAATAAAAGTCGGGTAGCAGCAGCCAAGCCAAGGCCCAACCCCAAAACAAGAGAGATACACTCAAGGAAAAAAATCAAAAGAAAAAATCTGAGAACAAAATTCTGAGACCCATGGCGAAGTTTTCATTTATAGAAAAAAATCTGAGATCTAAAGGTCCACGTTTTCTTCTATAGAAAAAAATCTGATACCCACATGGGGCGAAGTGCCTTTTTTCTATAGAAAAAAATCTGAGACCCATGGGGCGATGCGCCTTTTTCTATAGGAAAAAATCTGAGACCCAATGGGGTGAAGTGCCCTTTTTCTATAGAAAAAAATTTGAGACCCAATGGGTCGAAATGACTTTTATCTATAGAAACAAAAATCTTAAATCCAATGGGGTGAAGTGCCTTTTTTCTATAGAAAAAAATCTGAGACCCCCATTGGGGCGATGTGCCTTTTTTCTATAGAAAAAATTTGAGACCCACATTGGGGCGAAGTGCCTTTTTTCTATAGAAAAAAATCTGAGACCCACATTGGGGCGAAGTGCCTTTTTTCTATAGAAAAAAATCTGAGACCCACATTGGGGCGAAGTGCCTTTTTTCTATAGAAAAAAATCTGAGACCCACATTGGGGCGAAGTGCCTTTTTTCTATAGAAAAAAATCTGAGACCCACATTGGGGCGAAGTGCCTTTTTTCTATAGAAAAAAATCTGAGACCCACATTGGGGCGAAGTGCCTTTTTTCTATAGAAAAAAATCTGAGACCCACATTGGGGCGAAGTGCCTTTTTTCTATAGAAAAAAATCTGAGACCCACATTGGGGCGAAGTGCCTTTTTTCTATAGAAAAAAATCTGAGACCCACATTGGGGCGAAGGGCCTTTTTTCTATAGAAAAAATTTGAGACCCACATTGGGGGGAAGTGCCTTTTTTCTATAGAAAAAAATCTGAGACCCACATTGGGGCGAAGTGCCTTTTTTCTATAGAAAAAAATCTGAGACCCACATTGGGGCGAAGTGCCTTTTTTCTATAGAAAAAAATCTGAGACCCACATTGGGGCGAAGTGCCTTTTTTCTATAGAAAAAAATCTGAGACCCACATTGGGGCGAAGTGCCTTTTTTCTATAGAAAAAAATCTGAGACCCACATTGGGGCGAAGTGCCTTTTTTCTATAGAAAAAAATCTGAGACCCACATTGGGGCGAAGTGCCTTTTTTCTATAGAAAAAAATCTGAGACCCACATTGGGGCGAAGTGCCTTTTTTCTATAGAAAAAAATCTGAGACCCACATTGGGGCGAAGTGCCTTTTTTCTATAGAAAAAAATCTGAGACCCACATTGGGGCGAAGTGCCTTTTTTCTATAGAAAAAATTTGAGACCCACATTGGGGCGAAGTGCCTTTTTTCTATAGAAAAAAATCTGAGACCCACATTGGGGCGAAGTGCCTTTTTTCTATAGAAAAAAATCTGAGACCCACATTGGGGCGAAGTGCCTTTTTTCTATAGAAAAAAAATCTGAGACCCACATTGGGGCGAAGTGCCTTTTTTCTATAGAAAAAAATCTGAGACCCACATTGGGGCGAAGTGCCTTTTTTCTATAGAAAAAAATCTGAGACCCACATTGGGGCGAAGTGCCTTTTTTCTATAGAAAAAAATCTGAGACCCACATTGGGGCGAAGTGCCTTTTTTCTATAGAAAAAAATCTGAGACCCATGGGGCGAAGTTTTCTTCTATAGAAAAAAATCTGAGACCCATGGGGCGAAGTTTTCTTCTATAGAAAAAAATCTGAGACCTATAGAAAAAAATCTGAGACCCATGGGGCGAAGTTTTCTTCTATAGAAACAAATCTGAGACCCATGGGGCGAAGTTTTCTTCTATAGAAAAAAATCTGAGACCCATGGGGCGAAGTTTTTTTATATACAAAAAAATCTGAGACCCATGGGGTGAAGTTTTCTTCTACAGAAAAAATTTGAGACTCATGGGGCGAAGTTTTCTGAGAAAAAATTTTAGACTATTGTAACTCAGTTTGCATTGAATTTGTTCTCGAGACCATTGTAACTCAATTTATATTGGATTTTTTCTCGAGTGTATGGTCATGTTCTTCAAACTCCAAGAAAGATTCCCAAGAACACAAAATTCCGACTCAAATAAACACAGCAAAAAAACCTTACAATGAAACGATAATAACGTCATTTGCTAAAAATGTATAAAATGCAATGTTGGAAATTTGAAAAAAAAAACTACAACAATAAATAAACAAAACTGAATGAATTCATTCTGGAAAAAAATATGCAGACTAGGCAAAATTGTCGTTCAAAATGAAGAGAATCAACTCCGGGCTCATAATTATCGCAATATTTATTTGATCAAAAAACCGTTAATAAAAATTAATAAAATTTAAATACTTCCTGGTGGCGTAGATAAAAACTCATTTCCGAACTCCTCCCCCATTTTTTTCTCTCGTCAAAAAATATTCGACAGAAGTGGTTTAATTAATATAATTTATGTTTTTGATTAGCAAAAAAATTCGAAGCAATTTTTACCACCCGCCTGCCTCTTAATTGAATTTATTTCCCATTAAATCGGATTTTTTGTGGGGTGAACCGGTTTTTTTGTCCCGGGGCCAACATTCTGAACAATAAAATGCTTTTCGACGGAAAAAAATCTGAAATAATTTATTTAAAGACGTTTTTGTGTCGATATCATGTCCGAACTTCTTTCCAGTTAACTAGAGATTTAATTCGATTTTTTTGGTAAATGTTGTTGTAGTTGTTTTTGTTGTTATTTTCAATCCATTTAATTTATCAATGAGTAACTGACCTTCACAATTTCAGTTTCAGTGATCGGAGGGCGGTTTTGTGTGATCCGTTTCGCTTCATTGTTATTTTTGCTGAGTTGTTAAAGATAACAACAACAACAAATCATTGAAACCAGATACTTTTTTGTAATTACCAAATGTCGACATTTTCGTAGAACTTCAAAGGCAAAGATCACAACTTAATGACATTTCAAATGACCTCAAAGGGAAACTATGAGAAAAAAAATTGAGATCAATGGGCCTCACTGTTTCTATAGAAAAGGAGGCTCAGAAATTGTTCTATAGATAAGGTAAGCCAAAATGTCTCAGACCCTTTTTCTATATAAAAAATGTCATATTGTCCTTGAGAAAATATTCTTTAAAAATCCATGTCTCCTATAGTCCCTTAAAAAATATTCTTTAATTTCAGATTTTTTTATATGAAAAAAAAAATAAGACACAAGGGTCTCACATTTTTTTTTTAATTTTTGAAAATAAATGTTTGTATAAAAACAAATTAAGACGTGTGCATAATTTCAAAAGCATTAATTAAAAAATAATACAAATTGTTGGCACATTGTTTACACGGACCTACACATTTAAGCCTTCTAAATGTGTTCGGTTTGTTTTTCTTTTTCCCTCAACATTTCTCATTTAATTTGTTTCCCTTCCAATTATATCGGACTTGATCGGATGGCGGCTTACTTGGCATGCATGTCAAGTCATTTTATCATCATCCATCAACTTTGTTGAAATTTCTCTTTTTTTTTTGCAAAAACCGAAAACCCTAAGCAGCGGGTTGGTCTTTTCATTTATATCTGCTGGTCGGTCGGTCGATCAGATGGACTGTCAGTTGTCTTGTCTACTTACTTCCTGGTTTGATTACAGTCATTGTTGTCATCATAATCACCGACGGACGTCATTATCGTTCACGTCTTCGTCAAGATGTTAACATAATTGCCAGCCTTGTTTTTTGTTTCGATGTGTTCAACTAAATTGATACATGTAAATTAAAAAAAAAAACAAAATTGAAAATTATTTATTGCACTCTATTATTGTACGATATGTACATAACACAAAAATCATTAACAATTTTAAATTAAATTTTTTCTCTCTTTCTTTTTCATTGCAGGTATGTATTTTGATCCACAATAATAATTTGGTGAGGTTTATGGGTAAGATAAAAAATGCTCAGTAAAAATCTAGACCCGTGTGGGCTCACTTTTTTTCTATAGAAAAAATTGCGAGACCCTTGTGGGGCTCACTTTTTTTCTAAAGAAAAAATTCCGAGACCCTTGTGGGCTCCCTTTTTTCTATAGTAATAATTCTGAGACCTTTGGAGCGAAAAAATCCTCCCTCCCTAATAACCCAATAACCAAGAATTTAATGCTAAGTGTATTATAAGCAGCAAGCCATCGAAGTTTTTTAGCATGTCCAAGTCCATAAACACAAAACATTGTCCAAAGCAATAACAACAACAAACTTCTACAAAGCGGCAGCAACAAGAGCGTAATATTAACGCCTTTCCACCTGAGCTGCAACAAACTAATGCAGTCGCATGCACCCATAGTACAAGAAAAAAAAACACATTACAAAAACAATAAAAACAACAATGCTGCATAATATAACTATAATACCGTGCCCGCACCGACCCACAAATGGTTGTGGAGAACCCCTTCTATCGGTCACCCGCCATGGGTCTTAGACACGAAGTCATAATTATTTCCATAGCCAATGAGTGTGTGGTGTGTGTGTGTGACGAACCGTTTGCATGGACAGAATGACTGAACACGAAAATGACTAAGTGAATAATGACACGAAAAATGTCTTGACTGGCGGCACATGTCTCCTCCGCCGTTTGCATATTCGTAAATAGTAATAGAAAATGAAGAAGACGACGAACAAAGAAACATAGAGGTAAACGACTAACTAATTTTCATAGAAGTTAAATAAGTTAACAAACATGTATATGTTAGTTATGTCGACTTCGACGACGTTTTCAGGTAAATTAATAGGAATTCAGATTGGTGTTGTTGCTTTTCGAATTTAATTTTTTGAAATTGAAACTAATGTAGCTTGAGGAAAATACATTTTTGTTTAATCGTTATATTTCCTTTACATCGATTTTCTATAATAAAATAATAAGTTTGAAAAAAAGTTATACAGAAAACGTGACTAAATGTTGAAAAGCCAAAGCGCAATTTGTATGATTTGAAAAACACAACAACAAGTCATAAAACACTTGCAACAGGAAGTACCGATTGAAAGGCAAATAAAATATTTACAATATTTCAAAAATTTGCATAAAAATATGTTGAAATATGATACATTGCACATTAAATGCAATTTGAGGAAATAATCCAAAGATTAGGAAGGACATTTCCTCAGACTAATGAGGAATCTCTTCAGATAACTGAGAATTTTTTTCCTATAGAAACAAGTCTCTTCAGATTAGTCAGTAATTTTTTTATATTTCCCTCTGATTACTGACGATTTTTTTTCTCAGATTACTGAGGAATTTTTTTCTATAGAAAAAAGTCTCCTCAGACCACTGAGGATTTTTTTTCTATAAAAAAAGTCTCCTCAGACCACTGAGGAATTTTTTCTATAGGAAAAAGTCTCCTCATACCACTGAGAAATGTTTTTCTATAGAAAAAAGTCTCCTCACACCAATGAGGAATTTTTTCCTATAGAAAAAAGTCTCCTCAGACCAATGAGGAATGTTTTCCTATAGAAAAAAGTCTCCTCAGACCACTGAGGATTTTTTTCTATAGAATAAAGTCTCCTCATACCACTGAGAAATGTTTTTCTATAGAAAAAAGTCTACTCAGACCAATGAGGAATTTTTTCCTATAGAAAAAAGTCTCCTCAGACCAATGAGGAATTTTTCCTATAGAAAAAAGTCTCCTCAGACCACTGAGGAATTTTTTTCTATAGAAAAAAGTCTCCTCAGATCACTGAGGAATTTTTTTCTATAGAAAAAAGTCTCCTCAAGCACTGAGGAATTTTTTTCTATAGAAAAAAGTCTCCTCAACCTACTGAGGAATTTTTTTCTATAGAAAAAAGTCTCCTCAACCTCCTGAGGAATTTTTTTCTATAGAAAAAAGTCTCCTCAACCTACTGAGGAATTTTTTTCTATAGAAAAAAGAGTCCTCAGCTATACTGAGGAATTTTTTTCTATAGAAAAAAGAGTCCTCAGCTATACTGAGGAATTTTTTTCTATAGAAAAAAGAGTCCTCAGCTATACTGAGGAATTTTTTTCTATAGAAAAAAGAGTCCTCAGCTATACTGAGGAATTTTTTTCTATAGAAAAAAGAGTCATCAGCTATACTGAGGAATTTTTTTCTAGAGAAAAAAGAGTCCTCAGCTATACTGAGGATTTTTTTTCTAGAGAAAAAAGAGTCCTCAGCTATACTGAGGATTTTTTTCTAGAGAAAAAAGAGTCCTCAGCTATACTGAGGATTTTTTTCTATAGAAAAAAGTCACCTCAGATTACTGAGGAATTTTTTTCTATAGAAAAAATCACCACAGATTACTGAGGATTTTTTCTATATAAAAAAGTCACCACAGATTACTGAGGGACTTTTTTTCTACAGAAAAAAGTTACCTCAGGTTACTGAGGAATTTTTTTCTACAGAAAAAAGTCACCTCAGATTACTGAGGAATTTTTTTCTATAGAAAAAACAATCCTCAGATTACTGAGGAATTTTTTTCTATAGAAAAAACAATCCTCAGATTACTGAGGAATTTTTTTCTACAGAAAAAACAATCCTCAGATTACTGAGGAATTTTTTTCTATAGAAAAAACAATCCTCAGGAATTTTTTTCTATAGAAAAAACAATCCTCAGATTACTGAGGAATTTTTTTCTATAGAAAAAACAATCCTCAGAACAATCCTCAGATTACCTTCTCAGACAACTGGGGAATATTTTTCTATAAAAGCCATCCTCAGATTACTTATAATTTTTTTATAAAAGAAACAGTCCTCAGACTACCGAGGATGAGTTATAGAAACAAATTCCTCAGTGATCTGAAGAAATTTTTTCTATAGGAAAACTCAATATTATTTTTTGTTATTTGCCGTTTGCTCCCAAAAACTAATATCTAAAGCATACTTTTAGGCGCTGAAATTTAAATACCTTTTCTACGCCGTAGTTTTAAAAGCATTGTGTGAACAACTACCATTAACACTTGTTTCTATGACTTTTAAAGTATTTTATTATCGTAGTTTGTTTATTAGTTTTTCTTTTTATTGAATTTTCATAATTCAACTATGTTTTCGTCTCTTCTTCTTATTTTTTCATTATAAAAATGTTTTCTGAAACTTTAAAACTTTGTGTGATCATCTTAAAGTTTGAAATGAAAACTTTATTCTCTCTTTTTCTTCAAAGTATTCATTTCCTACGGCTGTTGCGTTTTAAACTTCATTCATTGCTACTACTATTATTATTATTATGTTGATGATGAGTATGTAGATGAGCGTGTGTGCGTTGATTTTCATTTTCTTCATTCGCTTCTTTATGTTTTCTGAAGTATCTCAGCCATAACATAATACATCAAATGTTATGATTATGTCGTTGGTAGGGTAAAGTAGACTAAGTCGGAATAAATGAGAAATATTTTTTATAGTCTGAGGATTGTTTTTTCTATAGAAAAAAATTCCTCAGTAGTCTGAAGATTGTTTTTTCTATAGAAAAAATTCATCAGTAGGCTGAGGATTGTTTTTTCTTTGGGAATAAAATCCTGAGTATGGCTGAGGACTCTTTTTTCTATAGAAAAAATCCTCAGTAAACTGAGGATTGTTTTTTCTATAGAAAAAAATTCCTCAGTATAGTCGAGGACTCTTTTTTTCAATAGAAAAAAATTCCTTAGTACAGTTGGGGATTTTTATTTACAGAAAAAAATTCCTCAGTATAGCAGAGGACACTTTTTTATAAAAAAAATTCCTCAGTATACCTCAGGACACTTTTTTATAGAAAAAAATTCCTCAGTAATTGAGGACACTTTTTTTCTATAGAAAAAAATTCCTCAGTATAGCTGAGGACTCTCTTTTCTATAGAAAAAAATTCCTCAGTACAGCTGAGGACTCTTTTTTCTATAGAAAAAAATTCCTCAGTATAGCTGAGGACTCTTTTTTCTATAGAAAAAAATTCCTCAGTATAGCTGAGGACTCTTTTTTCTATAGAAAAAAATTCCTCAGTATAGCTGAGGACTCTTTTTTCTATAGAAAAAAATTCCTCAGTATAGCTGAGGACTCTTTTTTCTATAGAAAAAAATTCCTCAGTATAGCTGAGGACTCTTTTTTCTATAGAAAAAAATTCCTCAGTATAGCTGAGGACTCTTTTTTCTATAGAAAAAAATTCCTCAGTATAGCTGAGGACTCTTTTTTCTATAGAAAAAAATTCCTCAGTATAGCTGAGGACTCTTTTTTCTATAGAAAAAAATTCCTCAGTATCCATCTGAGGACTCTTTTTTCTATATAAAAAAAATACAACAGGACCCTAGGGGACAGTTGGTCTTTTTTCTATAGAAAAAAATTCCTCAGGTTGCTGAGGACTCTTTTTTCTATGGAAAAAAAATTCCTCAGTATAGCTGAGGACTCTTTTTTCTATAGAAAAAAATTCCTCAGTATAGCTGAGGACTCTTTTTTCTATAGAAAAAAATTCCTCAGTATAGCTGAGGACTCTTTTTTCTATAGAAAAAAATTCCTCAGTATAGCTGAGGACTCTTTTTTCTATAGAAAAAAATTCCTCAGTATAGCTGAGGACTCTTTTTTCTATAGAAAAAAATTCCTCAGTATAGCTGAGGACTCTTTTTTCTATAGAGAAAAAAATTCCTCAGTATAGCTGAGGACTCTTTTTTCTATAGAAAAAATTCTTAGGTCTATGGGGACTCTTTTTTCTATAGAAAAAAAATTCCTCAGTCTGCTGAGGACTCTTTTTTCTATAGAAAAAAATTCCTCAGTCTGCTGAGGACTCTTTTTTCTATAGAAAAAAATTCCTCAGTCTGCTGAGGACTCTTTTTTCTATAGAAAAAAATTCCTCAGTCTGCTGAGGACTCTTTTTTCTATAGAAAAAAATTCCTCAGTATAGCTGAGGACTCTTTTTTCTATAGAAAAAAATTCCTCGGTATAGCTGAGGACTCTTTTTTCTATAGAAAAAAATTCCTCAGTAGTCTGAGGATTGTTTTTTTTTTATAGAAAAAATTCCTCAGGACTCCAGAGGACGCTTTTTTTTATAGAAAAATTCCTCAGGACTCCAGAGGACGCTTTTCTCACTATTCTCATCCTCAGAAGTCTGAGGTGTCTTTTTTCAATAAAAAAAATCCTCTGTAGTCTAAGGTGTCTTTTTTCTATAGAACGAAATTCCACAGTAGTCTGAGGTGTTCTTTTTCTATAGAAAAAAAATCCTTAGTAGTCTGAAGTGTCAGACTAGTCAGAGGACTCTTTTTTTCTATAAAAAAATTCCTCAGTATTCCGAGGACATCTGCGAAAATCTTCAGGATTACTGCATTGACGTTTTTCTATAGAAAAAAATCCGGAGCTGATTCTTTCTATAAAAAAGTTTTGGAATTTTTTTAAAATTTTTGTACTTAGTCACTTTGGTCTTTCTACCGCTGTTATGTTGCCTCATTGTTGATTACCTGTTTTTTAAGTGAATCTTTTTTCTGTTAATTTTTGCAGTTTCATTTATTTTCTGAGCTTCTTCATTTTCCGTTTTTAT